>NC_137668.1:20581587-20591082 GCF_963422515.1 Blennius ocellaris | reverse complement strand
TCTCCACCCGTGCGGTGCCAGGAGCACTGGCTGCTGCAGCACTGGCAACATTGATCCGTTTTTGCTGTGCGAGCCTCCGTCTAGCTCCGGCAACAGCAGGTGACCAGGCACCAGATGGCCAAAGAGAGACCACCACCTACACATGAGCATACACACAAGTAAACAAGACCTGATTCAGATCATTTCCAAATGAATCACTGCAGTGAGAGACCAGCATATGGTCTGTGTCTTGTACACACTTAGAACTTCTTCAGTGCACGTACAAGTTTTCGCTGCACGCATTCACACACCCACAGAACTGTTAGTGTTCCCGGTTTGTGTATTCATTTAACCGGCTATATTTAGAAGCCGGGTAAACATGGTTCATTATCAGCAGGATAACACAGCAACGAGACCCACTGTTTATCCCCACATTCATTCACACTTATTAGCCAATAAGCTGGTGAGAAACAGCACCCCACTGACTGTAGGTTATTTAAGTCCTGTGGAGGGAACAACATCAAAACCAGACTGTAACACCATGAAAAGCTGCATAATTTGAGCCCTGATTTAAATGAAGAAAGTCACTTTTGGACAGCCTGAGGTAAAGGATATGGGGAGTGGCATTAGTGAAAGACAAACTCTGTTAAGCAAAATGATTTCTTCAAACGTTGTTGGCATTACTGACTCGAGGCCACAGGAAACAAGTTGGACAAAGTGTGTATAAAGTACAGAAGGTCTTTCTGATTGTTAGCGCTCAGTATAGTGTGGAATTTATTTTGCATTTCATCCTTTAAAGAAATAATACTTGAGATGGCTGTATGCACATCCAATCTTTCCCATAACCGATGTCTTCACATCTACCAACAATGAACAAGAGCGCCAATGCGAAAAAAAGAAAAAGAAAAACTGCCTTCAAAGCGAGCTATGTTCGATGCAGAAGCTCACTTGAGGAAATGTAAGACTGTGTTTCTTCTGTGTTGGGTCTAATGGAGGCTGAGCTGAATTACTTAAAGAGTGTTTGGAAGCACTATCTACAGCCGCAGGTTCCTTTCATACCATCACACTGGTGAAGGCCAGAGGCCCGAGCCTTTGTGTTCGTAGAATGTCCATCCATCAGTACATTCAACGAACGTGGTTTATTCAGGTGTGACCTGAGGGGTTTCTGTTGTATGTTCTCCACAGATTGTCAGATGTTAGTGGCTCAATGGCCCTGTGGTCTGCGGTAGGTAGCCATGTTTGCAAAGACTCACTTAAAACAAAAGATTGAGTTTTTAAATGAATACCTTCATTACATCCGTTTGAACTCCCTGCAGAAAGCCAGGCTTCTAAAGTAGCAATAATATTAACAGTTCTATCATTTATCAAGCACTTTAGTCAACTTCAGACAGTATGTCAAACTTGTGAATGTCATCGTCAAGCTGTAACTGATGTTGAAGGACACATGAGAAGTTACTGAGACATTTAAATTTTTTGTGACGTCATTGTTTTTTGTGTCAATAAATTGTTGAAGATGAGGGAACCACCCTTGCATGCGTCTACTTAAAATGCCCCACACTCATGATGTAATATCACTACAGCATGAACCTTATTTTTTTCACCCAGAAGACAAATAACCTGAGGTTTTTGCGTATATACAGGCTGCACAGTTGGGTTGTGATGATGGGAATCTCCAGTTCAAGTCTGGTTGGGGGTCGTTGTTTGCATTGGCAAATTGCCTGTAGGTGTGAATGTGTTTGTGTGATGCGCCGCTGACCTGTCCAGGGTGAAACGCTGACGTCACCCACAGTCAGCTGAGTTCACCTCGAGAGCCTTGTGATCCTGAAGTGCATAAAGTAGAGCAGAAAATGAACGAATGGATGTGAATAGGGCACTGCAAAAAGGTCTTTTTTCTGCTGAATCTCGTGAGCAGTGACTGTAATTTATTTTTAATTATGAGTACTAAATACATTAAGCATGCCAAGTTATGTATTAGTTATTCTGAACACATGAGAAAAAATGAGGTTTTATAACAGTACTTTTGAGTATAAAAACACCCTCAATTAGTTTTTCTGTCCTGGAAAAAACAAACAAAGATTGAGGCTATTCAATATAAACCATTAGAAATGACAGTATGTTAGAAGAAGCAGTGTATATCTTTATTATGTGCTATGTACATCATTTACAGTATGATACAGCAACAGTACATGGTTATGCTACACAGTCAGGATTGCACGGTTTTAGAGTTAGGCCACAGCGGTCGGGTACCGTCGTTATGAGACATAACCGAGTGTACAGAGTACATCTTTGGCTTCATCGGGATCACGTGGATTTATAGAAACATGGGGCGTGGACAGAGTGGATGCAAAACTTCAGTCAAGATGCAGCGTCGACGGCCCCCCAAAAAACAAAAATAAACCTACACGACACGCTTTCTTCATACATCAGTCCTCGTACACAAAGTGCATGTGGTCAGAATTGTTTACACACTAAGTAATAATGGTGAGAAGTAATTTATTCTCTAATTTGACTCATTTCTCAATCAATGTGTAAAATGATTGCCCTCTCTTCTATTTGTAACACTGACTTTTTTTTCTTCTCTTCCCCATCCTCCTCCAGCCAGGCCACAAAACGTGGAGGTGAGGGACAGAATACAGAGGGAGAAGACAGAGATTGGATGAAAGATGGATGGGGAAGGAGAGTAGTAAAGAGAGAGCGAGAGAGACGCGGTGAGAGAGAAAGAGCGAGAGAGAGAGAGAGGAAGAGAGGAGAGCCGACAGTGAGATGGATGCAGCAGGGTCGTCGAGGTGAGGAGATGGTGTAATGATTAGATCACAGATACCCTTGAGCCTTCCTCCCGTCCACACACACACACACACACACACACACACACACACACACACACACACACACACACACACACACACACACACACACACACACACACACACACACACACACACACACACACACACACACACACACACACACACACAAGGAAGGCCTGCAGTTGTAAATGGCCCTGCTGTCAGAGTTCATCTGGCGGAGGAGGCAGAGCAGGAGTGGATTATCGGAGCCTGCGATTAGAGGAGCCCACTCCGGCTCCGAGTTTTTCCTCCACTGAGATGGGGCGGGAGATTTCTGAGCTCTGAGATTTTCCTTAGAAAAAAAAAAAATGCTTCAAATTTCTAGTGACTGCTCAGGAGCAGCAGAGTGGAGGAGAGGCTCCTCGACACCGGGGGAAACAAGTTGGAGTACCTTCAGATTAGTAACTCCTGGACCGCTTGTTTTTTTTTTAGGGCTTTACATCCCCCCCCCTCAACACTCATAGCATCAAGTGTGAGGCAGACTTGTTTCAGCTCCTCATCACATGACGCCATCTACCAAACTTCAGCAAGTCCAGAGTGACTGCCTCTATAAGTTGGAGCCGTGTTTAACATACTTCCATCTAGTGGCCACTTTACGCCACTGTTGATGAAAGGATACCAGAAAAGTGATGCCACATTTTTTTTTTCTCACGCATCTTCACAGTCCAGTCCACATGGTTGAATTGCAACAGTAGCATGGAGTGACAGGGCCTTCAAAGCTTCATAAAAAGTATAACTTTAATCCAATTAATTTCTACAAAAATATAATTTAATACCCGGTTGCATCAACGCAATGGAGGCGTGACAGAAAACAGCTTCTTGATCCTATGAAGTGGTTAAACTTTAATCCGACTTAACAAAGTCCAAAATGTAATCATTCAAGGGAACGCTGCACCTAAATAAGCTGCTTGTTTTGTCGTATGTACACTGCAATTCAAACTCAACCGCAAGACAGAACCAAAGTAGTGTTGTGATTATCAGAAATAAATCACTCTGTTGTATGCTGACCTCCACATAAATAATAATAAAAAATATATCATTATGTACACAATTTAAGCAAAAAGTCTGATTTACAGTCGCTTGGCACAAATCGCTGCACAGTCTCACCTCACAGCTTCCTCTTAATCACCGTTATTTCCTCCGTTATCAACATTTCTAGCAAGGATTATGGCATGTTGTCATGTATTCTTTAAAATGTGGGAAAATCCTCTTTTTTGAGTCGAGCAGGGAGACTTTGTGGACATGGTGTTTAGAAAGGTGAGGGTGAAAGACAAAGAGAAAAGAAAATACGAGGGTGGACTGTTTTGTGAAAGCTAATATTGGTTCTTTTGGATTTAATACCAAGGAGATCAGCCTTTTTGGCCAACATTGTGATTTTTTTCATGCTGGAAAATATCTGTGAAACTGCAAATAACAGCCTGGAATGATGGATTATTGTCATGCTTTATCGTATCGACTGCTGTATTAAATCCACCATCGAAATGATAAAGGTTAAAGGAAAAGTGATGTTAAGAGAGGAAAGAAAGTCGCTTAAAACCGGGTTGTCTTTGTGATTCATGTGCTTTTCCTGTGTTACAGGTTAAGGGTGCAGGTGTCTTCCAGGTAGCGCGGCTTACTCCCCGACAAGCTGCTAATGCCTCCAATAAGATAAACCCTCAGCGAGCGGGCGCCTGTTGACAGAGCAGCCACCGATAAGAGCGGAGGATCGCTAACGGCCAAGACAACTGAAAACATGAGAGGCTGGGCTGCAGATAAAGAATGTAGGAGGTGGGAGGAAAACAGGAACAACAGCGATCAATTGCTGGCACTGTGCATCGATGCTATCCGACGCCATGCCTCTCCTATGTCTCATGTAGGAGTGCGTGCGAGGTGATCATAATCTGAAAGGGAGGAGAGGTGGGTAGTGTGTGTGTGTGTGTATGAATCTGGGTCATCAAGTCATCAATAACCACCTGCATTAGAGGAACAAACACACAGGCAAGGTCAAAACTGAATGAAATGAGAGTTAGATGAGGAGAGAAGAGCAGAGGAGAGGAGAAAGAAAACAAAAAGCCCAGTGTGGGTCTCCTCCAGCTCTCAGATGACTCTATTCCCATACGGCGTGGCGAGGAGGATGGATGGATGAGTGCATGAATGGAAGAGCGGCATTTGAGTACCTGCTTTTGACAGTTTTGGCAATGCCTGACTTGGCAAGTGGAAACAGGTGGGAGCCGGTGGAGTGTGTGGGTGTGTGTGTGTGTGTGTGTGTGTGTGTGTGTGTGTGTGTGTGTGTGTGTGTGTGTGTGTGTGTGTGTGTGTGGGGAGAGGGGGGGCTGTGGCCGACTAGGGCAGGGAGGTAGAGAGTGAGGGATGAATTATGGATGAACGGATGAAGTCAGTGGGAGATGGGGGAGGGTGTGGCGTCTGGCAAGAGCCCGTTTCCCCCCCACCCCCCTCCACCCCCCGCCCGCTGACAAGCAAGCTGCTAGTCGGTGGAGCCGCTTAGCTGCACAGAGTCCAGCAGAAACAGCCGGGGCATCTCTGCATCTGCAGTGTTCCTGTAGCCCCCTTTTGTTTTTCCTCTCTCCTCCGAAGGCCTCTGGGAGGGTTTCGGGCAGCAGGCATCGCGGGGGGAGAGTGAAGCCGTCTGCTTTGATGGGAGAAGTAACGCCGGAGTCCGCTGCTCGGCGTGCTTTCCATTTTCTCTCGTCACTCTGCGCTGGACCGGTGTTCACTCCTCACCCTCTTCCACGTATGTGGATGGAAACCAGCCAACCTGAGGGAGGAGGCACAGAAACAAGTCATCAGACAGGGGCTGACTGACAGCTCGCTGAAAGTATCAGGGCTCAGTATTTAACCATTGCCAACTGGGTTTGGGCACATGTAATTGTGATTATTATAAAGAAAATTCCACCATAAAGCAAAGGAATAGAAAATACTAGTCATTATTATATTGCAACCACAGAAAAACTTCCCCAGCAGGTCACGCAGTGAGTTTCTCATGACAAAAACACACAGTGACACTGAAGAACTGCCAGCTATTGAAAGCTGAAGATCAAAATCATTCATAAATGGGTCCCAAATCTGAGAGCGTTTCTCAAAATGCCCCTTCAAGAAGGTCGTCAGTCTAGAAATTCATGTCAATAGATCAGATCAGGTATTAAAGAGCCTCTGCACTAATGAAGGCCACCACGTCACATTTCATCCATTTTGTTAGGGTTGTTTGGACCACTATCACACTCTGTATGCAAATTATTCCCCAATGGGAAACGCACACAGAAAAACAAAGCATTATTTTGCTTTTATCATTTGTTGTGGGTGCTACTGTAATAATCACAATAATTAACTCAAACAGTCATGAAGTGTTTGAAGCAGATGTTTTCAAATGTCCCCACACTGTTGCAGATAAATGAGAGTGGTGTTGTGCTGTTAAACCTGTTTTATTAACACAGATTAATCCTCAGAAATATATTGTAATTAAATTATTAACCAGTATAATCAAACTGGTACATTCTGAGTGCCGACATGCAACCTTATTTGGAGCAAAAATATAAAGTATACTACCCAAGTTCTAAAAAATACAGACAAATCAATAGTTGTTATGTTAAACACACAAGAATTTTACACAAGTCTACGAGGTGCAACAATTACAGGCTATATGTAAAGACTTTTTGAGTCCAAGCGTCAATAATCGCACGTCTGTTAAAAATATATTTATAGTAAAGTACATAAGGAATTCTGACATTAAATAGGAAAAGAAGAACAACACAGAGTCTGAAAACTGTGAAAAGCCTCAAATGTTCCTCACAGGAACTAGCAGCTCGGACAAATTGCTAACTCAGTAGGATGAAGTTAATGGAAAAGAAAAGTTAGAAGAAAGTCCAAAGGGTTTAAAAGTAGTTTTTATTATTACTTGAAGTTTTATTGATCTGATATATAGGATATGTCCAGAAAAGTGCTTTTCAATGAATTGAGCTGGTTCTTTAGTCTCTCTCCTCTCTCTGTCTCTCTCTCTCTCTCTCTCTCTCTCTCTCTCTCTCTCTCTCTCTCACTCTCTCTAGCATGTAGCAGCAATTGTTTCTTTATTGGCTGATGGCCCCAAAGAGAGAGTAACCGCTCTCCACAGACTCCTCTCGCAGTGCTTCGCTTTTCACAAGAGCAGCATCCGCGCACTCTTTAGCAGGAGAGAAAAGCTTCTTCATTTAGCAGACCTGCTTTCAAAAACACATTCGCAGCACAGATGTGTCACTTACCCTACTTACTTACTGCAGCACACAAACACACACACACACACGCACGCATGCACACACACAGACACACACCCACACACTCGCTCTGCGCCAGGCTCAAATGCATGCGAGTGGGAGTCAGCACATATACTTCCCTGCATTTAGACGCTGGATCGCCTCAGAGTTGGATGCCTGATTATAGAGCGCTCTCGGTATTGGCATGAGAGATTAATGCATTTAAGAGACAGAAGAAGAAGATCTTTCAAGAGACGGCGTGGAAACAGAAAAGCCGTACGCGACAAACTAATGATAAAAGAGACTAAATCCGAACAGCCCCTTTCTGGGTACCTGGAGACAGAAATAGTCGCCAATTGCGCTCCTCCAAAAAGCTTGTTTTAGGTGCTGCAATGAAAGTGGATTTAAGGACTCAATAACTAAGAGGATCCCTTAAAAAACACAAGCAGTTAGAAGTTCTGTAACTTCTGCGGCTTTATTAAATGTCACAAAGTGCGAACACGAAGGTGATGTCAGTGCGTCGCAGCTCTTTCACAGATTCAAATTAATACTGATTTTCCCAAAAAAGGTCACGAGGCCGATGTGCCCACAAACTTTGATCTTAGTTTTGAGATTAAAAAATTAAAAAATTAAAAATTAAACACAGTCAGAGCTCCTCCTCACTAAATCCCCAACCCTATTATCTCTCACCCTGCCGTTGACCTCGCCCCGCCACCAGCCGTTGGCTCCTGACTGGTGTAGATCTTCACCACGTCGCCCTCTTTGCAGCGACAGTTCCCGCGTGTTCCCGCGAGCTGAAGTCGTACCGCGCGATCGCCACGCCGATCACTTTGGGAGTAAACACTTGAGAGAGAGAGAGAGAGGAGGGGAAAAAAGAAAAAAAAAACAACAACCAATGTTTGATTTGATGATCGGTAACATCTACACACAAACACACACACAGGTGGGAGGGAAAGAGCTTGCTGATATATTTTCACATAATACTCTGTACAATGCAATTTGATTTTTATCGTTTTTAAATCAGTATAGCTGATGATACTACAGTTTCTACAAGCTGAATACTTCAGATCGAATGCTTGTAAAAACTTTTGTTTATTCCAGAACTTTTTAAGAGATTTGTTTTTCTGAGAGGGAGGGTAAAAAAAAAATCACAACACATATTAAAGGCAAGGGTGGAAGCAACAAATACATTACCGAAACTAAGTACGGGTAGTTTATTTGTACTTTTATGAGCGTTTGTGTTCTAGTAAAAGTCATATCAAGTGTAGTTCTGATGAGTAACGTACCGACTCCTCCAACACAACAATTTAATCAGGTTTCTAGCCAATAACGGAGTTCGTCATTAATACTTCTTCATATAGCAAATATTGTAATACGTTAAACTTAAATATACGTCTGTGTAAGACTGAATCAGCCTGTTATTGACTATGCAATTAAATGCCGTTAAAAGTGTCTCATACTTGGGAGTCATTTCTTTTTCTTTCACTCATAATTTAGTATAATTTACGCAGTGAAATCATGGATGTGCTTATGTAGAAACGCGATGCACTCTTTAAACTTCATCATGTTAAGTATTTAATAGCGTTAATTTTGGCAGAAATGACTGAGGATTTATCAAATATTCTGCAAAGAAAATGACTGATTTAAGACAAACAACTGTTGTGAGCTGGTTTACCGTCTCTTCTACGAGAAAAAAAATGCAACATAACGCTTATTTAACTGCAGGTTTATTGAATCCATTGCTTTATTTGAACTTGTTGACTCAGTGTTTCGGGTAGCAGTGTGCGTGCGTGCGTGCGCGTGTGTGATTAGCTGTCTCCTGTCGAGGAGACAGCGGTGTAAGAGACAGATGTGGAGCAGCTAAGCCAGTTACCCCCAGCTGCTTCCCACCCTGCCGGCTTCTTCTTCTTCCCAGACACTGACCGGTGGCCGGGCGGGACGAAGCTGACAGGTTGGAAATGGAAATGTCAGACCACCGCCTCCCCGGCCGTGGCGATGGAATATCTAACACAGAGGTTCTCCGTGTATTTGGACACTTCCACCTTTTACTTTGACGGACACACGACGTGTGCGCGCGCGCGCACGCACACGCGCACGCACACGCACAGGTCTCAGCCACATAAATCTCCATCGCTTGTTTCTCAGCACTGCTTCAGACACACACGCACACACATTGAGGCAGGCAAAAACAAACTGGTGCACCACACTTGCATGCATTACTGAAATAAACACACCCCATAGAGAATTAGGTGTGTCTGCACGTCACGATGGAAGAGGCGGAATGAAGCCGGATGAAGGATGTAATGCAACGAGTCACAGCCAGCATGCAAAAGCAGCATTTAACACGACAGGAGGGAGGGAGAGAGAGTCAGAGAAGAGAGAGAGAGAGAGAGAGTGAGAGAGAGAGAGAGAGAGAAAGAGAGAGAGAGTCGGAGAGGAAGACAGAA